>NC_079211.1:53027670-53065197 GCF_029633865.1 Lampris incognitus | reverse complement strand
AATTTCTCGCATGGAATAGCCTTCATTTCTAAGAACAAGAATAGACTGTCGAGTTTCAGATGAAAGTTCTCTTTTTCTGGCCATTTTGAGCGTTTAATTGACCCCACAAATGTGATGCTCCAGAAACTCAATCTGCTCAAAGAAGTGCCCATCCAACCAATCCAACTTGTGGGAGCTGCTTCTGGAAGAGTGGGGTGCAATTTCTCCAGATTACCTCAACAAATTAACAGCTAGAATGCCAAAGGTCTGCAATGCTGTAATTGCTGCAAATGGAGGATTCTTTGACGAAAGCAAAGTTTGATGTAAAAAAAATCTTATTTCAAATACAAATCATTATTTCTAACCTTGTCAATGTCTTGACTCTATTTTCTATTCATTTCACAACATATGGTGGTGAATAAGTGTGACTTTTCATGGAAAACACAAAATTGTTTGGGTGATCCCAAACTTTTGAACGGTAGTGTATTATATATAATATATAGTATATATATATATATATATAAATATATATATATATTATAGTATATATTATGATTAGATAGATAGATAGATAGATAGATAGATAGATAGATAGATAGATAGATAGATAGATAGATAGATAGATAATAAAGTTTAAAGAAAAAAAACCAACAGTGTCTTGCTGAAGCTGGAACGTACACGTTCCATAAACATATATGAACACGAAACTGGCCACGTTACCGAGAAACCAGCGAAAACGGGGTTTCCGGTGAGTCTTGTTGTCGTGCGTTCAGGCCTGCACCTTTATAACGAGTCTCGATGCACCGAGATGCCAAGCTCGAGAAACTTCAGATGGTATTTTTGATCCTTTAAAGCTGCTGTCCTTTCTGTCTGCATATCACAAAATAATTATAAAATTAATAATGGCAGTGATAATAAAAGTAGGCTTAAATGAGATTTTTTTTCATCGCGATAATCAACTTATTAATAACATTAGTAAATAACATTATTAATAATTACATCACCACCATCATCATCATTATTATTATTATTATTCGTGGGTGAAGGGTTGAGGGGTGAAAGTGTTCACAGACATGAATAGGAACCCTAAATGTTGGTTCTCATGCTGACCATTCCAGTCATGTGACCTGATCAGTTTATCACGTGATAACATGCCATTTGGCTGCAGACCACAGAATGATCATGCATGGCATTCTGGGTGAAAGGATCGTGGATGACATTCTGGTGAAAGATCGTGGATGGCATTCTGGGTTAATGATCATGGATGGCATTCTGGGTGAAAGATCGTGAATGGCATTCTGGGTTAATGATCATGGGATGGCAATTCTGGGTTAATGATCATGGATGACATTCTAGGTTAATGATCATGGATGGCATTCTGGGTTAATGATTGTGGATGGCATTTTGGGTGAATGATCATGGATGACATTCTAGGTGAATGATCATGGATGACATTCTGGGTGAATGATCATGGATGACATTCTGGGATAATGATCATGGATGGCATTCTGGGTGAATGATCATGGATGGCATTCTGGGTGAATGATCATGGATGGCATTCTGGGTGAATGATCATGGATGGCATTCTGGGTTAGTGATCATGGATGGCATTCTGGGTGAATGATCATGGATGGCATTCTGGGTGAAAGATCATGGATGGCATTCTGGTGAATGATCATGGATGGCATTCTGGGTGAATGATCATGGATGGCATTCTGGGGGAATGATCATGGATGACATTCTGGGTGAAGGATCATGGATGACATTCTGGGTGAAATGATCATGGATGGCATTCTGGGGGAATGATCATGGATGGCACATTCTGGGTTAATGATCGTGGATGGCATTCTGGTGAATGATCATGGATGACATTCTGGGTGAATGATAATGGATGGCATTCTGGGTGAATGACTGATTAAGTCTTTCACGAGTCAACACCTATATTCTGAGAAGCAGATGGAATTATGGAATTCTACAGATGCTTCTGAGAGAAATGCATATCATTTATACGGTTTTATTAAGAATTTAAGTTACACGTCAAATAGTAGCAGAACCAAGTGAGGAGTGCTGACAGAATAATGCTTAGGCCTTATGGCATATTAGTTGTCACAAGCTCCAAATAGGTATCTATTAAATCCTGGACTTTTTTGTTTTTTTGCATGCCTCCCAGCACTGGGCTGTTTAATAACAACACATTGTAAGGATAGAATGATTACTTTTTTACCATTTTAGAAACTAATCATGTGAATAAAAATGTCATTGCTACAGATTATTTGCAGATACGTCATTGCTCCTAAAAAAACACCCCATTACATTTGAGTCATCGATTTAAAAAAAAAAAAATTCTCGAGGCACTACGTTAAAAGTTTTCACCATTAAGGTCAGAGTAACAACTTGTCGTTGTCTGAGTTGTCTTCTCAGACGCCTACTTGTAAAACCAACACATCACACACAGTCACTTATGCATTCTCTCTCTCTCTCTCTGGCTCCCTCTCTTTCTGTCTCGATTACACAAACACACTCTCTCTTCCAAAGGGGTCGAGTCTGCACATTTGTGTAACCATTGAACTCAGCAGCAGACAGAATCCCATCAAAGCTTCTACACAACTGTAGGTTAGTGAGTGCTGACAAGATGTGAAGCTGTGAGGAAAATCCAGCCCCAATTTGGACTAATCTACTGCTACTTCCGGATGCTCCCGCTAGGGGTCGCCACAACGGATCATCCATTTCCATCTCTTCCTGTCCTCTGCAGCATCCTCCGTCACACCAGCCACCTGCACGTCCTCCCTCACCACATCCATAAACCTCCTCTTCGGCCTTCCTCTTCCCTGGCAGCTCCTTATTTCAGCATCCTTCTCCCAATATACCCAGCATCTCTCCTCCACACATGTCCACACCATCTCAATCTTGCCTCTCTTGCTTTGTCTCCAAACCGTCCAACCTGAGCTGTCCCTCTAATATACGCGTTCCTAATGCATCACTTCTGACACTCTTCTCCACCCACTCCACCCTGCCTGCACTCTCTTCTTCAAGTCTCTTCCGCACTCCCCGTTACTTTGAACAGTTGAGCCGAGGTATTTAAACTCATCCACCTTCGTCACCTCCACTCCTTGCATCCTCAACATTCCGCTGTCCTCCCTCTCATTCACGCATAGGTATTCTGTCTTGCTCCTACTGACTTTCATTCTTCTTCTCTCCAGTGCATACCTCCACGCTCGCTATGGGTGAAATAGCGCCACCTAGTGGATACCTCGGGGGAGGAATGGGCTACGGGAGTAAACCCCTACACAACATCAATGCCCACAGTGTTGGTGTTTTTCGTTTTTCTTGCCCCTTTGTGTGTGTTTAAGTGGGAGAGTGCTGCTGGCATCGTGTGTGGCTGCCGCTTCTCCCTCTCGTAGCGCCCCCTTCCCATCCACCCCTGCATGTCGTGTTATGTTTATCTGTCGTCTTGTTTCACCCCGTTTATTGTAAAGCGCCTCTGAGTGTTAAAATAGCACTATGTAAGTTTGATTTATTTATTATTACTATTACCTCTCCAGGCTCTCCTCAACCTGCACCCTACTCTCACCACAGATCACAACGTCATCCACAAACATCATAGTCCACAGAGACTCCTGCCTGATCTCGTCCGTCAACCTGTCCATCACCATCATCATCATTATTATTATTATTATTATTCGTGGGTGAAGGGTTGAGGGTGAAAGGGTTCACAGACATGAATAGGAACAAGAAAGGGCTCAGAGCCAATCCTTGATGTAATCCCACCTCCACCTTGAACCCATCTGTCATTCCAACCACACACCTCATCACTGTCACACTGCCCTCATACATATCCTACACCACTCCTACATACTTCTCTGCAGCTCCCGACTTCCTCATACAATACCACACCTCCTCTCTCGGCACCCTGTCGTATGCTTTCTCTAAATCTACAAAGACACAATGCGACTCCTTCTGGCCTTCTCTATACTTCTCCATCAACATTCTCAAGGCGAACATCACATCTGTGGTGCTCTTTCCTGGCATGAAACCATACTGCTGCTCGCTGATCATCACCTCTCCTCTTAACCTGGCTTCTATTACTCTTTCCCAAATCTTCATGCTGTGGCTGATCAACTTTGCGGCGGCCTCACCCAGTACCGTCCATGCAGTGACTTTGTCCATGTCTGCATCTAAGGTTTGTGTCTTCGTTTGATGGCTGGGAGAGTTGTCGCTGGATCAGCTGGGAGAGCCTGGTCTGCTGTGTCCTGTGGGCCCAGGGACCACAGCCCTGCCTGAAGCTGCACCCGAGGAGGAAACACCGAGGGCGGTCTGACAGGACGTGGAAGCAGGGCAGGCTAAGCTAGCTGCTAGCCCATGCAGACAGTCATCCTGGCTGGCGTTCGTTCCCTTGGACACTGATTTTTTTTTGTTTAGTTTGGATATGTGTGTTCTTGTAGTTTTGGGATATGTGTTTTTGTCTTTGTGTTGCACTGCTGTGGGCTGGGAGAAACAACATTTCATTTGAAATGACAAATAGTGTTCCTGATTCCTGATTATACCTCTGTAGTTGCTACAGTTCTGCACATCACCCTTATTCTTAAAAATCGGTACCGGTATGCTTCTTCTCCACTCCTCAGGCATCCTCTCACTTTCCAAGGTTGTGTTAAACAATCTAGTTAAAAACCCCACTGCCATCTCTCCTAAACACCTCCATGCCTCCACAGGTATGTCATCAGGACCAACTGCCTTCCCACTCTTCATCCTCTTCATAGCTGCCCTCACTTCCTCCTTGCTAATCCACTGAACTTCCTGATTCACTATCCCTACATCATCCAACCTTCTCTCTCTCATTTTCTTCATTCTTCAGCTCCTCAAAGTACTCCTTCCACCTTCTCAATACACTCTCCTCACTTGTCAGCACATTTCCATCTCTATCCTTGATCACCCTAACCTGCTGCACATCCTTCCCAACTCGGTCCTTCTGTCTAGCCAATCGGTACAAGTCCTTTTCTTCTTCCTTAGTGTCCAACCTGTCATACAACTCACCTCATGCCTATTGCTTTGCCTTCGCCACCTCTCTCTTTGCTTTATGCTGCATCTCCTTGTACTCCTGTCTACTTTCTTCATCTCTCTGACTATCCCACTTCCTCTTTGCCAACCTCTTCCTCTGTATACTTTGCTGTACTTCCTCATTCCAGCACCAAGTCTCCTTGTCTTCCTTCCTCTGTCCAGATGACATATCAAGTACCTTCCTAGCTGTCTCCCTCACTATTTTTGCAGTGGTTGCCCAGCCATCTGGCAGGAAGACAACGGTCTTCCTTCATCAACTTCCACCATTTCATCCTTGGCCTTGCCTTCTCTCTCTTCCTCTTCTTGGTATGCAGAGTCATCCTACAGACCACCATCCAATGCTGCTATGTTCTCCCCTGTCACCACCTTGCAGTCTCCAATCTCTTTTAGATGGCGCCTTCTACATAAGATATAGTCCACCTGTGTGCACTTTCCTCCACTCTTGTACGTCACCCTGTGTTCCTCCCTCTTCTTGAAATATGTATTCACCACAGCCATTTCCATCCTTTTCGCAAAATTCACCACCATCTGTCCAGCCACATTCCTCTCCTTGACACCATACCTACCCATCACCTCCTCATCACCTCTGTTCCCTTCACCAACATGCCCATTGAAGTCTGCTCCAATCACCACTCTCTCCTCCTTGGGTACCCTCTCCACCACGTCATCCAACTCACTCCAGAATTCTTCTTTCTCTTCCATCTCACACCCAACTTGCAGGGCATATGCGCTGATAACATTCAGCAATAAACCTTCAATTTCCAGCTTCATACTCATCGCTCTGTCTGACACTCTCTTCACCTCCAGCACGCTCTTGACATACTCTTCCTTCAGAATTACCTCCACCCCATTTCTCCTCCCATCCGCACCATGGTAGAAGAGTTTGAACCCTTCTCCGATGCTCCTGGCGTTACTCCCCTTCCACCTGGTCTCTTGCACACACAGTATGCCTACCGTCCTTCTCTCCATCATGTCCGCCAGCTCTCTCCCTTTACCAGTCATAGTGCCAACATTCAAAGTTCTGACTCTCACCTCCACACTCCTACCCTTCCTCCTCTCTTGCTGCCTCTGGACATGCCTTCGCCCTCTCCATCTTCACCCAACAGTAGCATAGTTTCCACCGGCACCCTGCTGGCCAACAATACCGGTGGCGGTCGTTGGTAACCCGGGCCTCGACCGATCCGGATATGGAAATCTGATTTATGATCCGCATATTTGATTTGACAAAGATGTCCTTCCTGACGTAACCCACCCCAGTTATCCGGGCTTGGGACCGGCACTAAGCATGAACTGGCTTGTGCACCCTCACTGGCAGGGTTCCAAACTAGGGCTACTATTTTAATTTCCTTGTCTGAATGTTCACAGCAGTGTCAAGATTATTTAATTTATAATCCCAACATAAATCTGGATTTGTTTACTTCATGATTTATTAGAATCAATCTTTTTTCTCCCTAACAATGTATGGTTTTCCATACAAAAACAAAGCTTTACCCAGCTTTGGAGCTTGTCCGTTACTTACTTCCCTAAATGTAAGGTAAAACAGAGTGTCGTTATAAAAATACTGAGAAGTTCCTTCACCGTCTGCAGGTCAGACTCCTCAGCAACAGGCTGCTCTCGTTCCCTGGTCGTGGTAAAACGTACGAAAGGTAATGCGCTAAAATTCCTATGTAACCTCCTTAATCGTAGGCCAGGCTGTGATCACGTGACCTAGGCGCTGGCTGTCGTGGGGGGAAATGGCGGACGTTTCTTTTATTCTCAGTGGGAAATGCAGCATTTTAATATAGTTTGGCCATTAAAATGCGGTTTGCTAACCCTAACCCTTCCGTAAAAACTGGGCAACGTTATTTGTAAAATAGAAAGGCATTGCCATTAGCCTAGCGATCCTAGCTATGTTACAAGTCATCAAATCTTACAGAATCTTCACAAGCGACGTTGGTAACAAGCTGCTCTGCAAAACGTTGATCAGTCAAATTTCTCAGACACCGTTTTTGTTGTTGACAAAATCGGCTGGTTTCACGGCAAACTAGCTATGTAAATCCGCACTTTCAACACGTAGCCGTACCTGTAGTGGAGGAAGCTGCTCTGCGCTGCAGAGGACTGCGCAGGCGCTCTGAATCTCTCGTGTCGTGCGACATTCGTAGTCATCCACGAAAAATTGTGCATAACTTTTCGTACACTATCACACGAACCGCTTCATCAGAATACGTTACCAGGAACACGCAGTGAACAAACAGAACGGTGATTTAGGTGCTGGGAAAAATGCAGCACATTAAAAGAAGGTATTGCAGTGGGGGGAAGGGTCACCCCTGTCATCTCCTTCATAATGCTCAGTCTTGTCTCTCAGGATTCAGGAGCAATATGTGATGAGCTAGCGTTGAACCTCCATACGTTATCTGCAGCGGCATGGTCTGTGACATCTACTGTCCTGCTGTCCACTACCGCACCACCACTTTAGATGAAGAGACAGGCTGGCCATGCTTTCTTAATATTCCTCTAAAATTCATCTAATTTGGAAGATTAGATAAAAGTTTGAAAAATCCCATGTCGTATATAGCCTATCCCCCCCCCCCCCACTTGTTGGAACGCAGACCTTCTGGAGGTGCCAGGTTTCAACGAGATAAGCAGAGTACCAACATTTTCGTAGAGGTGAAATATTTCACTCACCAAGCGAAACGCTGCTGTGCAGGGAGCTGCACGGGGGCTTAGGCTGCTCCGCTTCCATTTTGATTTTCTCTCCCTGGAACAATCCTAGAGTGCACGCACGCACGCACACACACACACACACACACACACACACACACACACACACACACACACACACACACACACACACATACAGCTGCGCTTGCTTAGTGTTAAACAATCCCAACATTTGTGCCGGACAAAGGTCCCTTTTCCCTCCCCTGTCAAAGGCCTGTCTGTGTGCCTGAGAGCGAGCCTCTGTGAGACATTCACGTCCAGGGGGCTCCACGCATCAATGGCGAGATGGACACTGAACTCTACACACCCTCACATAAACTCAACACACCCTCACATAAACATGTACCAGACCCACGATTGTACACTGCTGTGTGAAAGTGATCAGGAAATAGAGAGATAAACGTTATACTTATTTCATGTACATCTAGGGGTGCTTATGATAAACCACGGCTCGGATTTCTTCTCTCGACTTTATAAGAGCCTAGCATGAGTCTCAGAAAGCCTACCGGTGAAACCATCCAGCCATCCACATCAACCCCAAGTTTGTTTTTAAAACTGATATTATGATGCTGATTTTTCTCCATAAGGGTGTACTGTACTTTTTATTATCATATTGTCATTTTATTATTATATTATTTATTGTTATATTATATTATTATATGATTATTAATTTGTTATTTTGTATTTACTTATTTTATTTTGTACATTGTGTTTTCTTTTTATAGTGCCCGTCTTTAATTATATTACTTTTTTAATTACTATTTCAAAGTACATTTTATGTACTTTGTACTCTTTTCATTATATTTTATAGATGATCGTTCCAATTTGTTTTTATTTTAATTATATTTTATAGATGATTGTTCCTATTTGTTTTTATTTTAATTATATTTTATTTGTTTTTATTTTAATTATTTTATGTGTTTTTATTTTAATGATATTTTATTTGTTTTTATTTTAATGATATCTTATATGGTTATTCCTATTTGTTTTTATTTTAATTATATTTTATTTGTTTTTATTTTAATTATTTTATTTGTTTTTATTTTAATGATAACATATTGTTATTCCTATTTGTTTTTATTTTAATGATATCTTATATGGTTTTTCCTTTGCTGTTTTTACTTGTGTAAAGCACACTAAATTGCTCTGTGCAGGAAATGTGCTATACAAATACACTTGCTTGCTGAGCAAACAGGAGTCATGCCTGCTCACATTATCAGTTACAGATGGATGGCCCGGTGGTGGATGGACTGTCCCGAGGCCTGAGGCCAAGATGCCGCTGTTAACATTCACAGTTATCACCAGCAAATTAATGTAAGGGCTGGGAAATTAGATAGGAAAACCAATGATGCATCACCCCCCCCCCCCAGACACACACACACACAGACACACACAGACACACACTTCTAGAAAAAATACTCCCACGTGTGAAAATCAAGATTTATCTGTGATAAATCCAAACTGCAGAGTAGTCTAGAGCCAGTTAACAACCCATACAAAGGTCTGGTATCTGCCATGCTGCTGTAACACCAGGTCTGGTATCTGCCATGCTGCTGTAACACCAGGTCTGGTATCTGCCATGCTGCTGTAACACCAGGTCTGGTATCTGCCATGCTGCTGTGACACCAGGTCTGGTATCTGCCATGCTGCTGTGACACAAAGGTCTGGTATCTGCCATGCTGCTGTAACACCAGGTCTGGTATCTGCCATGCTGCTGTAACACCAGGTCTGGTATCTGCCATGCTGCTGTGATACCAGGTCTGGTATCTGCCATGCTGCTGTGACACCTGGTCTGGTATCTGCCATGCTGCTGTGACACCAGGTCTGGTATCTGCCATGCTGCTGGGACACCAGGTCTGGTATCTGCCATGCTGCTGGGACACCAGGTCTGGTATCTGCCATGCTGCTGTGATACCAGGTCTGGTATCTGCCATGCTGCTGTAACACCAGGTCTGGTATCTGCCATGCTGCTGTGACACCAGGTCTGGTATCTGCCATGCTGCTGTGACACAAAGGTCTGGTATCTGCCATGCTGCTGTAACACCAGGTCTGGTATCTGCCATGCTGCTGTAACACCAGGTCTGGTATCTACCATGCTGCTGTGATACCAGGTCTGGTATCTGCCATGTCTGCTGGGACACCAGGTCTGGTATCTGCCATGCTGCTGTAGCACCAGGTCTGGTATCTGCCATGCTGCTGTCGCACCAGGTCTGTTAACTGCCATGCTGCTGGGACACCAGGTCTGGTATCTCCGCAAACTTGGGCCTGAGCGATCTTACCCGGGATACCGGGTTGGAATGGCACGAGACTTAAATGGCAGGTCTTTTGTACTTTTCAGAGCAGGATGTCAGGTGTCTCCAAATTCCAACTTCAGTGAAACGTAGTATTAGTATCTGGGGGGGGGGGGTGTAACTTCTTGTTACCCTAGCTAGCCCTTGTGTTGTCCACATGTTCCGCCCTTGTCCTAAGGGTCATTTATGACCTCATTCATTCATTCATTCATTCATTCATTCATTCATTCATTCATTCATTCATTCATTCATTCATTCATTCATTCATCAGCTGGTGGCAGCAAGCTAAGTAGGGTACTCCAGAAGTCCCTCTCCCCAGCAACGCCCTCCAGCTCCTCCTGGGGGATCCCAAGGCGTTCCCAGGCCAGACTGGACATGTAGTCCCTCCAGCGGGTTCTGGGTCTACCCTGGGGTCTCGTCCAAAGGACGGCACCCAGGAGGCATCCTAATCAGATGCCC
This sequence comes from Lampris incognitus, assembly GCF_029633865.1. Classification (NCBI taxonomy): domain Eukaryota; kingdom Metazoa; phylum Chordata; class Actinopteri; order Lampriformes; family Lampridae; genus Lampris; species Lampris incognitus. The sequence goes on along the minus strand of NC_079211.1, from coordinate 53,054,713 downwards.
GAACCACCTCAACTGGCTCCTTTCGATGTGAAGGAGCAGCGGCTCTACTCCGAGCTCCCTCCGGATGCTGGTGTAATTTCATTGGGTTTATTGGGGAAAAACCCAATGAAATTACACCAGCAGAGTTACAGCACCTCGCCCCTGAAAAGGGAAACCGGGGCCCCCTCCTGGAGCCAGACCTGGGAGGGGAGCTCGCCGGCGAGCGTCTGGTGGCCAGGGCTTGGCCCATGGGGCCTGGTCAGGCCCAGCCCGAAAAAACAACATGGGGCCACCACCCCGTGGACCCACCGCATAAGCAGGGATGCGGGGACCGGGACATGCCGCCTTCCCGCCTTCATTAACCCTCTAAATTAAAGCAACTTAATTTAATTTTAAACCCCAAATCTATTTTGCATGAAGAAACAAGCTGTCATTTATCACAAACTGTGTGACTCTCTGGATTTCCCCTCTTCACAGTGCAGAAAGACTGCATTTAACCGGTGGACACCCCTCGGTTTTATAGGGTCACATGACCCACACGTGTCTTAGAGTCAAACATGTCCCTAAGACAATCTTGCTACCCTAGTGGTGTACAGCTTTCATGGAAATATGAACAAAACCATGTTTCACTGTTTCTAACGTTGGGGTCACATGTCGAGTCTTTTCTCTGCTGCTAGACACTGCTATGGCTCCTTTAGAGAAGACGCCACGAAGCTGCACGTGGCTGCTTTATTCAACACCGTCTTATTCGAATTCCCAGTTCCACCTTAAACATGACGTTACGTCGCCTGTAGGGGTCTCTGTCTAGTCATCTTCTCCTCCAAGATTATAAGGAATACAGTAAACGTCCTCGATCAAAAGAAAAAAATGCATTAAACAGTGACCGTCCAGTTTGGATCTTAGTATGGGATGTATGTCAGAACGCAGGAAGTCTATACTGACTGCTGGCTGGTCAACAATTTCCGTTCTGGAACGAGCCTTGTTCGTTTTCTCGTCTTCCCGTGACATTCACGTGACGGGGGCTCTTTAGGAGTGAGGGATGTACCAAATTAACATATTTTAAGAGTGAGGGATGTACCAAATTAACATATTTTAAGAGTGAGAAGGTACCAAATTAACATATTTTAAGAGTGAGGATGTACCAAATTAACATATTTTAAGAGTAAGGATGTACCAAATTAACATATTTTAAGAGTGAAGGATGTACGGAAGTCCCACGTGTGTCAGTCATGACAGGGTTATTATATCCGCACAGTAACTGACAGGATCATGTTGCTGTCCTGGTCTGGTTAATGTTTCCATATCCGGTGCAGACACATATTGCCCCAACACACACTACACTCACTCAAATAAGAGTTTATTTCGAAGCCGTTTGAAATAAAATAAAATAACATTTAATAAAACCTTCTCTGAGCCACCTCAGCTCGTTCCAGTCCAGTTTAGAGGATGCCACGTGACACCTTCACGTGCTCTGACATGACGCAGTCATCGTGAGTCTCATCGGTGCTACGTGGTGAAACAGCCACACTCTGCAGTCGGTCTTGTTTAGACAACAAGTCTCACAAGACCGCTTCACAAGACTCACAATAACACCACATGGCACGCTAAAGCGTAATTAAATGATCAGATGACGTGGCTGCGCTTTCTGCTTACTTGCCACGCTTCTCCTCCCTAATTACCAGACAGACACGTGCGGTTACACTGTATATACTGGCCTTTATTTATTCTTTATTACGCATTGCATGGGGGATCATGCAGTCATAATGCAGCATGATTGCACTTTTTGCTTAATTACAAAGGCTCTTCCTTCTGGACCTGTCGGGGGGTGGGGTGGGGGGGTACCGTGATCCTCCCACGCGCTACTTCCCTGTGAGAGCGTACCTCTGCAGCCTGAGAAGCATCCTTTGTAGCCGCGTGTCAGATTGGTGGAGTGGCTCCCCCCCGCCACCCCTACTTTCACCTGGCCAATTTACCCCACTCTTCCGAGCCGTCCCGGTCTCTGCTCCACCCCCTCTGCCGATCCGGGGAGGGCTGCAGACTACCGCATGCCTCCTCCCATACATGTGGAGTCACCAGCCGCTTCTTTTCACCTGACAGGGAGGAGTTTCACCTGGGGGACGCAGCGCGTGGGAGGATCACGCTATTCCCCCCCAGTTCCCCCTCCCCCCTGAACAGGTGCCCCGACCGACCAGAGGAGGCGCTAGTGCAGCGACCACGACACATACCCACATCCCGCTTCCCACCCGCAGACACGGCCAATTGTGTCTGTAGGGCCGCGCGACCAAGCCGGAGGCAACACGGGGACTCGAGCGAGCGATTTGAACCGGCGACCCCCGTGTTGGTAAACAACGGGATAGACCGCTACGCTACGCTACCCGGACGCCCCAGGTGGAGTGGCTTTCTGTAGATGCTCTCAAGTGGTTCATGATCCCTCTCGAGCTGGAGTTCTCTGCCCGATACATATTGGCGGACCTTCTCACGCCGTGAACTAGTATGTATGGCTGGCAACTCCTTCTCGATGTGATCCCTACGCCACAGGCCCCTCGTGCTGTAGAATAACAGCCCCTGTTCCTCCCGGACTGGCATCCCAATGTCGCGGGTTTATCAAGCGTTGGTTACCCCACTGCTTCAACGTGTCAAAACTTCCCTGTTGTTCGTTTTCGCAGAGCCATTCCGTGTTGCTGTCTAACAGCTTTGTGGGGCGCCGCCTCTGACAAGTTGGGGGTGAGTTTGGCCAGATATCGTATCATGCCCATAAACCTCGGTGGCTCCTGGTTGTGTTTTGCTGGTGGCAGCTCTACCACGGCTCTCAGCTTCTCATCATCTGGTTTTAGCCCGTCAGCGCTCAGTACATGACCTGTGTACTCGATCTCTGCAGTCCTGATCTTGCGTTTACTTTTGTTCAGTTTTAGGGTGCACTCACGTGCTCTCTCCAGGAGCTTCCCCAGTCTTTGCTTGTGTTCCTCAGAGGTGTCACCCGATACCAGCGGGTCAGCGATGATGTTGACTATTCCGTCCAGGCCTTCGGTCGTCTGTGCCCCGGACCTCTGGAATACTCCAGATGCAGACGTCATAGATGGATAATGGATCGAAGTTGGATATTTTTCATGTAGACCTGTTGGTCTTTTATTCAGGCTGTTTTATTTCCTTCACAGCAACGCTGCAGGTGTGTGAGGATGTGACGATGTTCCTCGTGTTCTGTTGTCGTTTATGCTGCTATTTGCACAAGTACAAATAAACCCCTTCATATGAAAAAAACATTTATTGTATTGGTATTTTTATTTCACAGACACTCGTCCATTGTAAATAGTACATTTTAATCTTAATGATCTGATATTATCGAGAGAAGGAAGGTAGATCCTGTGTGTGTTAGAGACCAGGTGGAAGGGGAGTAAGGCCAGGGACATCAGAGGTGGGTTCAAACTCTTCTACCATGGAGTGAATGGGAGGAGAAATGGGGCAGGGGTAATTCTGAAGGAAGAGTATGTCAAGAGTGTGCTGGAGGTGAAGAGTGTGTCAGACAGAGTGATGAGTATGAAGCTGGAAATCGAAGGCACATATGCCCCGCAAGTTGGGTGTGAGATGGACGAGAAAGAAGAATTCTGGAGGGAGTTGGATGACGTGGTGGAGAGGGTACCCAAGGAGGAGAGAGGGGTGATTGGAGCGGACTTCAGTGGGCATGTTGGTGAAGGGAACAGAGGTGATGAGGAGGTGATGGGTAGGTATGGTGTCAAGGAGAGGAATGCGGAAGGACAGATCGTGGCGGATTTTGCGAACAGAATGGAAATGGCTGTGGTGAATACACATTTCAAGAAGAGGGAGGAACACAGGGTGACGTACAAGAGTGGAGGAAAGTGCACACAGGTGGACTATATCTTATGCAGGAGGCGCCGTCTAAAAGGGATTGGAAACTGCAAGGTGGTGACAGGGGAGAACGTAGCTAGGCAGCATCGGATGATGGTCTGTAGGATGACTTTGGAGACCAAGAAGAGGAAGAGAGTGAAGGCAGAGCCAAGGATCAAATGGTGGAAGTTGAAGAAGGAAGACTGTTGTGTGGAGTTCAGGGAGGAGTTAAGACAGGCACTGGGTGGTAGTGAAGACTTGCTGGATGGCTGGGCAAGCACTGCAGAAATAGTGAGGGAGACAGCTAGGAAGGTACTTGGTGTGTCATCAGGACAGAAGAAGGAAGACAGGGAGACTTGGTGGTGGGATGAGGAAGTACAGCAAAGTATACAGAGGAAGAGGTTGGCAAAGAAGAAGAAGTGGGATAGTCAGAGAGATGAAGAAAGTAGACAGGAGTACAAGGGGATGCGGCGTAAAGTGAGGAGTGAGGCGGCAAAGGCAAAGGAAAAGGTGTATGGTGAGTTGTATGACAGGTTAGACACTAAGGAAGGAGAAAGGGACTTGTACCGATTGGCTAGACAGAGGGACCGAGCTGGGAAGGATGGATCAAAGATCGAGTCGGAGCCCTTTTTTGTTTGCAATGGTGATGGACAGGCTGACGAATGAGATCAGGCAGGAGTCTCCATGGACTATGATGTTTGCAGATGACATTGTGATCTGTAGTGAGAGTAGGGTGCAGGTGGAGGAGAGCCTGGAGAGGTGGAGGTATGCACTGGAGAGAAGAGGAATGAAAGTCAGTAGGAGCAAGACGGAATACCTATGCATGAATGAGAGGGAGGACAGTGGAATGGTCAGGATGCAAGGAGTGGAGGTGACGAAGGCATATGAGTTTAAATACTTGGGGTCAAAGTAACGGGGAGTGCAGAAGAGAGGTGAAGAAGAGAGTGCAGGCAGGGTGGAGTGGGTGGAGAAGAGTGTCAGGAGTGATTTGTGACAGAAGGGTACCAGCAAGAGTTAAAGGGAAGGTTTACAAGATGGTAGTGAGACCAGCTATGTTGTATGGTTTGGAGACAGTGGCACTGATGAAAAGACAGGAGGAGGAGCTGGAGGTGGTGGAGGTGAAGATGATAAGAATTTCATTGGGAGTGATGAAGGAGGACAGGATTAGGAACGATTATTTTAGAGGGGCAGCTCAGGTTGGACGGTCTGGAGACAAAGCAAGAGAGGCAAGATTGAGATGGTTTGGACATGTGTGGAGGAGAGATGCTGGGTATACTGGGAGAAGGATGCTGAATATGGAGCTGCCAGGGAAGAGGAGAAGAGGAAGGCCAAAGAGGAGGTTTATGGATGCGGCGAGGGAGGACATGCAGGTGGCTGGTGTGACAGAGAAAGATGCAGAGGACAGGAAGAGATGGAAACGGATGATCCGCTCTGGCGCCCCCTAACGGGAGCAGCCCGAAAGTAGTAGTAGTAGTTAGTAGCGTTTAAAATGCAAATTATTTTATGTTGTGTCAGCAGAGAACTTCGTCATGAGCTGTTGAAATATGGGACTTTATTTACAGAACATATTATCAGTAGAGCTACAGTAAGTCTCGATAGATCTTGGGCAAACAATTTTGCAGCTCCCCACTTCTCATAACTGGCCTTGACAAGTCCGTAGTCATACAGTTCAAACGGTGCAAGACTCGCTTCAGTGAAAAGTCTCATAGAGAACCTGTATTTGTTCCTGACAGCAAAACAATCACCTCGTGAAATCTGGGATTTTAAAGGACCTCTAAAGTTGTACCTGGACTGTAAATCTACAGATAAAACAATATGGGTACAGGTTACATGTGATTTCCTCTGGTTATTAAAATCCCGCGAGGAGCAGAGTCTTTGGTTGGTCTCGCTCAACTTATAGAGTAAGAAATGAAGCTTCACCTGCACTGCTAAGTCCATTGTGCACGGTAATACACAAATATGCAGTAAGATCCCGTATGTAAAGCTGATAGGGCACTCTGAAGTGTAAAAGACACTAACTATCGATGCCCACTATGTATAGCTGGAAGACCAAAGTAACTTTTACACTGTTAAATGGAAATGGTGTGATGAACTTCACACTTTAAAACTAAGAGAGCACTGTAAAAATTACTTAACTGATGAAAAAGTCCTGTTAAAGCCACATCCACGCTGACTTCTGAACTGCACAGTCAAGAGTAATATGCAATGCAAGGTATCCTAAGCTGCCTGCAGATAGGTAGCTTTAAGTCTGTCCCCAGGACATCCTTAACATTGTATTTGTATATTCAAATTATGATAGACAAAAATAAAAAAATCGTTATCTAGTCTCATCTCTGCAGCTGAGATTTACTGATCGAGATGAGGCGTGGTTACCGTCACTCAGACCACATGTACGTACGTAGATTTGAAATCTGTGCCAAGAGCATTTTTAGCATTGCATTTGTAAATGCCAGAGTTCAAGAGCACAGGATTCTGTATCACCAGACTTCCCTCCTCTGTCATGTGAATCCCTCCTTGCACTGTGAACCAGCTACGGGGAACCAGTGTAGTGCGTCCTGGTAGCGTCCATGAAATTTCTGGTTTGGGAACACCGGTTGCGACACAGCCTAATGCCACGGGTACTCCCCGGCTGACTCTGGTGATGGAAGCCAGCGTGCTGGTGATACGTGGAGGGAAAAGCATCACTGTAACTGGGTAGGACAATGTCGATGAGCCAAACGTGTTGGAGGCTTTACAAATGTAGGTTCCCTTGTCAAAGGTGGCAACTTCTTTGAGGTGGAGAGTACCATTGGCCAAGAAAGATACTCGGCCAATGGTTTGGGGTCTTTCCAAAACGACGCCATTGGGTAAAGTCCACGTGACTGATGCCTGTGGCCAGCCATCTGCAGAACAGGGCAAGTTCAGGCTTTGGCCATAGGTGATCTTTACCCCACCTGAAAGATGAAGAAGACCAAGAACAAGAAGATCAAGGACAAGAAGAAGAAGCATTGTAATGACAAGCAGCATGGGACTTCATTGCCTACGGTTTGACAACACGTTTAATGGGACATATCTAGATCATGTTTTAGTGAACTGAACTGGTGGTCCAAATAATCCCAGCATTTCACTACATTGTATTCACAGCTTCAGTTGATTGTTTCTAGTATCAGAGAACATTTCAACATGTTGGGAACAAGATCGAATGGTAAAATACTCTCCGAAAATGAGAAAAATCCATGAAGAAAGACTAAAACATAAATATGTGTATCACAGAAAGGTGAATGAGTTCATCTGGGCACAACGCTTATTGGGGGAAACGTCTCATCACTCGTCTAGGTGGCCTCTCCAGTCTAAACTGCGTAACGCCCAAAATAATGATCGGCTTCATTTGCAAACTGCCATGAGCACTAACTGGTCACTGGTGTTACCGATGGCCATGTGTACTATTCACAGAGGAACGGGGAACAGCTGCAACCACAGTGGACAGTGCACTCCAGGTCACTTGCAAGAGTGATGAAACGCTTCTCCCAATAACCGTTGTGTCCACATGAACCGATTCAACTCTCTGGGATTTCCTCGCCTGGGTAAACCGAGCATGCACCAAGACATACATACCTGTGGCTCCTCTAATAAAAGGCTTCCTTCCTGCCTCCAGGGTGTAACGTTTCTCTGCTTGGCCAGCTACGTTTTTTGCCACGCAGCGGTACACCCCCTTATCACTCGGGACTGGCTGAGTGATCCGCAGAGTCCCGTTGCCCTGATGATGAGTGAAGCGCTGGAGTACAACACCGGGCGTTAACAATGTCCCATTCGGCAGGATCCATACAAAGTCTGGGTGTGGCTTACCACGAGCTGGGCACTCCAGGATCTGCTCCTCACTTTCCTGCTTGATCGGCAAGATTTCGATATTTGGCATGGCAAAGCTTGGTTTCTCCGCTAACGATGACACATCTAGCACCAAGGAGAGTGAGGCTTCGCCTAGGTGGTTTTTAGCCAAGCACATGTAATTCCCCTCATCCGTTTTCCTCACGCCTCTGAGCTCCAAGCTCCCATTTCGGTGCACTTGGAAGCGGCCTCCCACGTATGGAGTCGGGAGCGAGTGGCCATAAGGTATAACCCATGAGACTCTTGGCTCAGGTTTCCCCTCCGCTCCGCAGCTCAGCACTATCGTTTGGTAGGACACAGCCAAAACCCGGGTGCTGCTCTTCCCTCCCACCCCGTTGATGTAAGGCTCCTGGAACTCCACGTCGATCTTCATATTCTTGACGTCCTCCCCGGCCGGGTTTCGTGCCACACACGCGTATGTCCCTTGATCGGCCAGCGTTATCCTGTGTATCACCAGTGTCCCGTTATCCAAAACCTTGTGTCTATCAGACGACGCTGATATGACGTCATTCCCCGGCAAGATCCACATGATCCTCGGTGTAGGCTCGCCAGTGGCCTCACAACTCAGCCTAGCTGGCTCTCCCAACCTTGCTGTCACCAAAGGCCGGGACTTCAACTTGATCCGCGGAACGTTGGGCTCCACTTTCACACTTACTTTTCGCTCGTCCTTGCCCAGCTTGTTCTTGGCATAACAGGTGTAGTCACCCTCATCCTTTTTACCCATCTGCTGGAGGAGAAGGGTTCCGTTGTCAAAGGTGACATAGCGGCGGGTGCGGAAGCCACTGTCGTCCGACTGCAGGGCATTGTTGATGAAGGTTCCGTCTGGGAGGCTCCAGGAAACCTCTGGGTCAGGAAGGCCCGTCGCTACACAGTCCACCTGGGGAGAAGAAGGAAGGGGAGAGGGGAAGTGCATGGATTAGTTAGTAGGTTACTGTTCTGGTGAATAAATGAACAAATTTGATAAAACATTAACAGTACACAGAAGATAGTAGACGTATGTTGCATATTTTGTTAGTACATAATTATACTGATAAACAAATCCGCTTTCTAGCAACTGACCTAAATTTGTTTGAAATGCTGTTGCAGAATACATGTGATTTAATGTAGAATCTAGAAATAAAGACCATTTACTGTCTGCTAACGCCACACTGTGAAGTGAGTGTTTTTTCTACCATAGGATTGACGTAGCATTAGCTCCACATATAGACACAGTACCTGGAAGTTCTCTCCATAGGGGACCCTGGTCTGGGTGGTTCTCAGATGCTGAATCTTGGGGGGGGTCATCAAAACCTCAACCTGGATAATAACAGCACGTTATGAGAATGTTACCAAGCAGATATTCAATTCAAGACGTTATTGCAGACTCTGGGTCCATAACAGACAAAGACAAATAGGTAAAAGACAAACCCCAGACAATACACAGAGGAAACACAATAAAATAACATAAAAGGAACAAGTCAGTGTCTTACCAGAAGGCAGCTATACCAGTGGTCCCACTGCTGGGATTGGTAGTGTGAGGCACTGAGTCTTATATTAGTTAAACTCATGATGATTACATCATCAGAGTCATTGAGCCGGCAAATAAATGTATACATGAGATGTCTTAGAAGAGCCGGAAAGGTACTGACTCCTGCAGCCACAGACATTTCACTTGCACTACACCACCTGGGTCTTTTTAGTAGTATTCTCATAGCATCATTATAAGCTACTCGAGGTCTCTGTAAGCTTGCTTTTTTGTGATGTGACCACAGGTGTGCAGTATAAAGTGGTGTAGTTTGACCACAGGTGTGCAGTATAAAGTGGTGTACAATATGTAGTGTGACCATAGGTGTGCAGTATAAAGTGGTGTAGTTTGACCACAGGTGTGCAGTATAAAGTGGTGTACAATATGTAGTTTGACCACAGGTGTGCAGTATAAAGTGGTGTAGTTTGACCACAGGTGTGTAGTATAAAGTGGTGTACAGTATGTAGTTTGACCACAGGTGTGCAGTATAAAGTGGTGTACAATATGTAGTTTGACCACAGGTGTGTAATATAAAGTGGTGTACAGTATGTAGTTTGACCACAGGTGTGCAGTATAAAGTGGTGTACAATATGTAGTTTGACCACAGGTGTGCAGTATAAAGTAGTGTAGTTTGACCACAGGTGTGTAGTATAAAGTGGTGTACAATATGTAGTTTGACAACAGGTGTGCAGTATAAAGTGGAGTAGTTTGACCACAGGTGTGTAGTATAAAGTGGTGTACAATATGTAGTTTGACCCCAGGTGTGCAGTATAAAGTGGTGTACAATATGTAGTGTGTAGTGTTCGCATACAAACTGAAGTTGAATATTTGAATGTATGATGTATTACCATGTGAGCAGGTAGCTAGCTTGCAAGCAAGCATTGAATACAACTTTAGCTAATAGTCACATTTAGTTCATCTAGTTCTTCCAGTAATTGAAATAACATTGACCACTGGCACGTTAAAATAAGATTGTTAGCTAGCTAGATAAAATGTAAGATAGCTCATCTGGTGTAATATATTAATGTATTACTATGTTAATACTATTATAGGACAGATTGTGAATGATCTACCTTATGGATACTCTAGATCAGTGTTTCTCAACCCAGTCCTCAAGGAACCCCTATCCTGCATATTTTCTTTGCAACACTGGATAGGTACCTGTTTGTAGTTATTCAACCAATCAGCAATGAATTTTGTCAGATGTTGCATACCTTGAATAATTAAGTGCTGCGAGGTGATTGGTCGAGTAAGTACAAGCAGGGCTACCTATGCAGGGTTACAATGAAAATCTGCAGGATAGGGGTTCCTTGAGGACTGGGTCGAGAAACACTGCTCTGGAGCCAGGGCCCTCTTCAAGCAAGGCAGCCAGAGAAGAGAGCAGAGGTAAAGAGGCAGAGGCAGAGGAAGAGGCAAAGGACAGTGACAGCAGCACAGATGAGGAGGAGGAAGAGGTTCCATGATGAGACCTCCGAAAAAACAGGTCAGGAGGACAGGCCAGAAACAACATTTCGTAACACTGTGTTTTTCACTGCCATGGACCAGATAATAAGTAGTCCATGGGCCAGACGATATTTCGGTACACTCAAGGTGGCAAAACTTACTTATAATTTTTGAAAGGATCCATGTCTGTAGATGATATTTTGGTATGATAACCATTCCTGAGTGGCAGCTGTATCACAGTTATCAGCTCATGAAGTTAACCACCCGCTAAAGTAAATTGCATTTTAGACGCTGGTGCATATCCTGGTTTAGCCTCATGGTCAGGACATTTTTCAATGTTCTATAATATTGTCTTTGGTATAATTTTAAAGGGGACCTTCTTAGCTTTCATTCAAGCCCTGTTGTGGATATTTCTCACAAATATAGAGGTCACTTGAGCTCTTCAACCCGTCAATAACACACATCTTTCTGCAATGTTCGCCTAAACTATATACTTTCTTTTAGCCCTGTGGCATCTAGGAATATCAGGGACACAAAACACAAAAACTGGAATACTCACAGGACTGTAAAGATTCAGGAAATGTATAATATACCCATACTATTTCATTGTGTGAGGTGATTGTGAGCCTTAAATGAGAACTAGACAAAAGCCAGTTAGGTCACAAACTGGTCTCTATACATTTGTTTAAATACACAATCAAAATACATGATAAAAAGGAATACCATAGTGAGGTAATGAACTATTTTAATATTTTAAACAACATTGACATTTACATATACTTAGTCAATGATACATGTAATCCCATATCATTAGTGGGTATATGTAATGGTAATGGGTAGGGTAATGGGTATATGTGAATATGGTTACATTATTGTTATCAAGCTCTGGGTAACCAAGTCCAGAATCAACATCCTGTGCATCAATAGACTACTACCACAGTAATACCATCAGAATCATCACACTGTCATTCATCAAACTGCTCGTTTCTCTCATCATCTGACTCCCCAAATTCAAAGTCCAGTTCTGGAGCATCCTGCTGTTTTTGGTTACTGCAGGTCTGTAACCTGCACATGTCTGTGCATGGAAGTCCATTTGACAGGCACATGCAGCTTGGCATTTTACATGAATGCACACACTTGCATGTTAGCATTTCCAAGACCACATCTGGTGCAGGTGGGGAGCGCATCCAGTAAATGGCCAGCTTGCCTTCATCGTCTGTCCATCCATACTCAGTAGGGCTTGGCACCACAGGGTTAGCCTGCAGACAGCCCTTCCATGTTGCTGCCTGATAGTTGGCTCGTTGAACATGCATAAAGAGACAGTCTCTACATGGTGGCAGCTGGCTGGACTCAACCTCTCCCCTTTTGGTGCAGAAGAGCTGGTAACGCAGTTTGTTCACCTCAGCAGTGCTGCTATTAGCAACATACATCCGACAGGTGAACTGCTCAATTTTCTGGAACAGCTCATCACTCACATTCCATGTCTGTCCCAGTTGACTAAAAGTCTCTTGGCAGGAAGTGTGCTTTCTCACGATCTTCAGGGCATTCAGCTTACCTCGACCAGCGAATGCACTGACAGTGTCGCAGCCTGTGAAGGCATGTAAGCCAATTAGGCTGTCACAGATGCTGTCTCCAAGTGAACTTGCCAGTTTGGTGATGTCGACAAACCATGTGCGGTTCTGAGTCCCACACTTCTGGTAGATGGGACAGGTGATGTCCTTCTGGAAGCCAAGACAAAGCACCATGACATCAGTGTCCTCAGCTGTGATGATAACTGACTTTGAGCCCGCATTTGCTGCATGCAATGCATGCAGGAGCAGACGAGTGTCAGCTTCTTCATGTGTGGAGTGCAGTTCTGCTGCTTCCTCACACCCATCTTCTGTTAACTTGTAGCAGGTTTCCTCACAGGTCATGTACAACACCTTGCCATGCAGCATAGCTCTGTATCGTGGGAGTTTCCACTCTTCCACCAGAAACTTGATGAGACTGGTCTTGTTGGAGGAACTGCACAGAAATTTTCTCCACTGCTGGACGTGGTGTCCCCCTGCAAGATTCTTGTACTGGAGAGTGATGTCTCCACCCCGGTTCAGTCGTTCAGCATCTTTGATCGAAGTCTGGTGATAGACATCAAAAACAACATCAATCCTCCCACTCTGTGCTCCCTCATGGAGGACCTGGGTCAAGGCTGACTCTGCCACCTGTGCAAAGGTTTTGTTGTTGCCATTCATTTTTTGGACCAGGCTCATCCCATCAATGATGGAAGTAGATGGGATTGGGATGTCTTCTGCAGGAGATACATTCTTTTCAAGCTCTCTGGCAAGTGCAGCCTTGTTTGTTTTTTGTAAGGACCCATCAGCATTTGCCAGTGCCCATGGTAGTGGGCCCAATGGGTAGGCAAGGACATCCTTCAGATTCACCTTCCTGCTTTCAGCCACCAGGATCATGTGACTGAAAAGGTTTCTATCTGCCTTCAGAACCACATCCTGTGCTTTCTTTCCATGAGCTTGTTTTGTGCTGACATTGGAGAATGTTTTCAGACTTTGCTTGGTCATCTTGTCGTGGAATTTCACAGGTGGTGGGTCTGCATCTAACCTTGTTTGCTGGAATGCTTGGTAGGCCTCTTCTCCTTTCTCAAGAGCTCTCAAGAGATCTATGGTCACATCAGGTGGAGCCATGTTGCCAGTGGAGAGGCTAACCAAATCAATCTCATCAGGGGACATAGGATTGAGCCAGTTATTCTCCATAAGGTCCATGAGAGACTGGACATCTGCTTCATCTCTCTTGATCCTTGGACTCTGTAGATCTGGATGAGACCATTTGCACCTGCCTTGACCTGTCAGGTCTCTCAGCTGTCTGAGGTACATGCTTCTATACTCAGCTGTGAGATAATATTTGGTCACAGCTCCTGGCTTCAAGCTGAATCCCTTTGTCCCTCCAGCTGTTTGGGTGTCTTTGTTCACCGTTTCTTCTACAGCTTGGTCAACAGGGATTCGGCCAAAGGGATTGGTGGAGCCCAGTTGGACTGAGAAGCCTCCTTCCATGAATTCTGTGTACACATCTGGGTGTGTGATGGGCAGCTCAGACATCTGGGCGTAGTAGTAGGGGAGGTAGCGTGCATAATTCATCCTGTCATAAGCAAAGCACCATGGGATCATTGCTCGAATGCTAGCCAAGTGTAGCATCCAGTCTCCCTCTCTGGATGCTCGGATGAGCCCCAACAAGATTTCAACCATGTCCAAATAGGACATCCAGAAGTTCGAGAGGCTGCCGTTTCCACCTCTAAGGAACTCACGGTAGACTTCAAATAGATCCATGATGCGTGTACAAGAGCTGTTCTCGAGGACCTCCTTCAAAGCATGTTGTGAGACTTCTTTCCCAAGGCTGTCAATGGTCTTCAGTGTCTCATTCAGGTGAACCATGTCATTCCTGTGAGTTTCTTCCAACCAGGACAGGAAACCATTCAAGGTCAGTCGCATGAGAGCCTCATACAGGAGCTTGTGTAGTCGCACTGCCCTGTTGTACTTGCGGCCATCCATAACACCAGCAATTGAGCCTTCTGCAATCATGCCAGACTCAATGCAGAGGTCTTTGAGTCCAGCATCTTGGAAACGCTTTCCTATTATTGCCAGCAGTGCGCAGATGGTGTGGAATACCCCAAGCCTAACGATGATATCATGGAACTTGTCATGGTGTTTCCATGTGATCTCGACAGCCTTCGCATACAGGGCTTGGTCAAAGACACAGACAATCTTCCTCAGGCCTAAGCACTGCATGATGCTCAGTGACTGGTTAAGCACCTTGTTGACAGTAGACATTTGTGTCGCTGGAGCATTGATGGTAGGCAGATAGCCTATATTGTCGGGGTTGACCGTCATCTCTCCTCGAGTCAGGATGTTGAAGCCTGTCCAGCTGCTGACTGACTGTTCTTCTTGTTGTGACATGCGTGCTAGGACCCAAAGAAGGTTTTTCTCTCTGGCAAGCTTAGTATTGGCTGCAGTATCGGCATCTGACTTTTTGCTTTGTGGTGGCCCTACCCGTTGTCCAGCATTGTAAGTTGGTAACATTGGTGGGGGTCCATCAATGCTTCTCTTCTTTGTTTTGGGAACAGTGGGCATGGGTTGGACAGGAAGTGGGTTGACTGGCTTTGCTTGCACAGCAATCCCATTGACTCTGTGAGATGACCACTGACAGTTTCTTCAAGACGGTCGATATTGTCCCAGGCTAAAGTTGTGAATATGCCAGGATGGATGTTAGCTGGAAGGGCAATGCCACTCCCTGATGATGAGAGTTTCTGGAGACACAGGGCAGTGTTGATCTCTTCCATCTGTGAATAGGACACACTGTGACCAAGTCGGTTGAGGATGTTTATCAACTCTACATTTCCTGTCAACGATTTGACACTGAATGGCAGAACAATGTGCTTGGAAGGCTTGGTATTTCCACATGTCACTGCATATACTATGTCATGGCCAAATGACTGCAGAAGGCACTGCACTCTCTGGGATGCATGATCAGGATCATTTGAGCCTGTGAGTAGAGAGTACAGGAAGATAACGAGCGACTCTGGAATGGTAGGACATTCTGCTTCTGGTTTGACTTCAGGCGGCCAGGTTTGAGGAACATCTTGACTTTTAATGTCTGCTCTCAATTTGATGGCTGCTTTGGCTATAACATCTTGTGCACTGACACTTTTCAGGGTCTGCAGCTCCCTTTTGAGAGACTGATTTTCTTTGGCAAGTTCCCTCATGGACAAGTTATCGGGATAGAGGAGGAATTTTCCTTTCTCATCAGGGAATATCTGCAAGGCTCCAGCAAACTCACTCTCCAGGTTTCGCCTTATGTGCTTCTTGGTTGATTCCTTGACTTGGGCAATGCCTTGGGAGTTCATTGAAGCTACCAGTCTAGAAGAGAGATCAGTCATTGTCATCACTTGAGGATTGCCAAAAAGCTCCATCCTGATGAAGAGGAACAGCTCATTGTATGCCTTATTCACAGCAGCTTCATACTGGGCTGCAGCCTCATCATCTTCATTGCTGGCAACCTCTCCTTTGGAAACCTCTTCTTTGGTGTAAAGTCTATAGCATGACCTGTGGTAGTGCCCTTCAGCTGCTACAAGGTCTCTACTCACAATGGCAAGGATTCTGCTGTCCCTTTTCTTTGTGGCTGCACTCCTGATCTTTGCATCAGCTCGCAGTTCTCGACACTGCACCAGTACTTCTCTCGTATTCTGTCTCTTGGAATATTTGCTGTTTTTCTGACAAAATATGCACTCTGCATCATAAGTCCTAGATGTACTTGGAGCATGTCGAGCTACTCTCTTAGATTGTTTCTCTTCAGCAGAGACACAACTTTTCTTTTCTTTTGCAAGGAGGCCATCAAGAATTTGCTTCATAGTGAAGATACTGCGACACTTTCTGTGGTAGTAGATTGCTGGAATCTGTCCCTCAGGAATGTCTTTTGCCAGTTTCAAAACTGGTGCATGATTTCGTATCTGAGCTGCCCTGAGCAGAGTTCTCCATGAGTCGACACTTTGTAGTGAAACCAGCTTATCTGTATCATCAGAACAGTGGATAATGCACTCCACCCGTGGGCGCTTTGGTATTGGGTAAAAACTTGCTTGTTCACCAGTGGCCATATTCAGTCAGTTTTCACCTGCCACATACAAACAAATACATGTAACTTAGGTGTATGAACACTACTAAAACAAAGTTTACTTTGCTTCACCAGCGTCATATTACCATTATTTATCTTACATAGCCACAAATAGATACATTACCTAGTTGCTATGCAACAGCTGTATTTTGTCCACATGAGGCCGCTAAAATCAACACAAGATGAAAGTTCCTCGTAGCCACTTTAACTAATCATATTAACATATACATTAAAAGAACATGCTAACATTATGGGAAATTAGCTTACAATCTTCTCCAGAGAGAGACAAGAAGATAGACACCAGTTTCCTCTATATGTGTTTAGTAGAAAGCTATCTGGCTGCACGTTAGCCTAGCTTAGCACAATGAATGGAAGTACACAGTACTGGTTATCCTTGGTTGTTGGCCAACTAAGAACTGTCCCAGAGTTTAAGCTAGGCTAATCAGTACCAGGGGTGTTGAAATGCTATATTTGTAAAAATCTGGGCAAATACACAATCGTGAGAGGCACAGAAACAGGTTTCCTGAAAGAAAAATGAAATAGCTGCTCATTTGGAAAGGTTATCATGTATTATTTTACTTCTGTTAGTGTACCAAATAAAATGGCACCAGTGAAGTTGTGTCACCTTGGGAGATATCGATATCTGGTCTGACCCATGGACTAACTGGCTTTGGTTTAGTTAGTTTCTTAGTAATAATGCCCTTCTAATTTAAGGTTCACAATCACCTCACACAATGAAATAGTATGGGTATATTATACATTTCCTGAATCTTTACAGTCCTGTGAGTATTCCAGTTTTTGTGTTTTGTGTCCCTGATATTCCTAGATGCCACAGGGCTAAAAGAAAGTATATAGTTTAGGCGAACATTGCAGAAAGATGTGTGTTATTGACGGGTTGAAGAGCTCAAGTGACCTCTATATTTGTGAGAAATATCCACAACAGGGCTTGAATGAAAGCTAAGAAGGTCCCCTTTAAAATGATACCAAAGACAATATTATAGAACATTAAAAAATGTCCTGACCATGAGGCTAAACCGGGATATGCACCAGCGTCTAAAATGCAATTTACTTTAGGGGGTGGTTAACTTCATGAGCTGATAACTGTGATACAGCTGCCACTCAGGAATGGTTATCATACCAAAATATCATCTACAGACATGGATCCTTTCAAAAATTATAAGTAAGTTTTGCCACCTTGAGTGTACCGAAATAGGAAATTTTTGGCTCTGGCCCATGGACTAAAGTGACTTGGACACTTGGTTCAAAACCACTGCAAATATTGTTGAAGAATTTGCGGCCATACTTAAAGTTGGGCAGTTGAGTGACAGTAATATTGCTTCTGTGTGTCAGCCACTGATAATGAAGTAGACAAAGGACCTCACACCTCGGTTTGAAAGTGAAATCAGGCATCTTAATACAATATTTTCTGCCACTTTCCTCTCTGACTGTACCTCTCTTGCTCTCCTGAATGCAATCTATAAAATGCGACTCCAGAGCATTTTTGGAGAGGTTTGCATTGCTCTTAGGCTTTTTTTGCACTCTGCCAGTTACCGTTGCTGGCGGAGAAAGGGTATTTAGCAAACTGAAACTGATCAAGGCCTATCTGAGATCAACAGTGTCTCAGGAGAGGTTGAACAACCTTGCAATGCTGTCAATCGAAAGCAAGTTGGCTTTATCACTTAACTTCAGGGATTTGATTCACGATTTTGCTAGCAAGAAGGCCCGGCGTTTGGCTTTTGGCATTTAAGTCATGGGCAGGGAGAATAAGGTTTAGTTTCACAGCTATAGGTCTACTGTAACAACTGCCTCGGCGTTGTTACATTGCAATAGCCTACCTCTTGCCCGTTGCTGATTACATTGTAAACTAGAGATAAACCAGGCCAGCAATAGATGATTTCGGGAACGTAAAGTAGGCTAAAGCTTTATAAGTCAAACATATTTCCTCACCGTTGACACTGTGGATTAGTATTTCCAAGAGCATGCAGCCAAGAGCTGTATGGTAAACCAACAGCCATGGACGCCACATAGTTTTATAGTAGCGCTTCTGTTATTTAGATAAAAATACCACCCCATTGAATTTATATTTGTACTTTTTGTATGATTGTACTTTTTGTCCTTGTGTTTAAATCTTAATTTAATTTAATAAGTTGATGAATGTTGAGGTTTTATCTTTTTTTACTGGATTGTTGATTAATGTATCAAATTTACAAAAGATAGCCTTCAGTGGGTTTCTTGCAGTGCATCAAGTAATCTTCTATCGATGAAATAGTTCTTCACCAAACATCAAAGTCAACTGGGTTTTCTAGGTTGACGGGTGGTTTAGGTGGGTGGGGGGATGGAGGGGCAATATTCTTTCATGGGGCCCAGAATCTCCAGCGGCGCCCCTGCATACTTGTGTCTTGCATTAGTGAGCTTCTTGAGCTCAAGCTCAGGCCCTTGTCTGGGTCTGCCTGCCATAGCCATGATTTAAAGGCTTCACGGGCTTCTTCATGATACCCAGCTACATACTTGTTCCAGCCAGGCCTGACGTTATGGGTCTTATTTCTATACTTATAGTAGGGCTTACTACCGTCGTACAGAGCACTAACAATATCAACATACATGCAGCAGAGATCTCTCCTACGACTCATATCCTTACAATTAAAGTCTCTGCACATAACTGCATCTCTAAGCAGATGTATATTACCTAAGGTTTCACCTGTATGAGCACGATAGGCTAAGCTGTCCTCCTCTGTAAGAGTTGCTCAGTCCAACCTTCCTGCATTATCACTATCTCCATTACTAGACAGCACAGGTAGATGCTCAACATTTATAGCCCCAGCAAGAGGTATTTGATCAATCGTTGCTGCCCCATACATAATACCCATACTCCCCAATGAGGCATGTGCATCAGCAGTGCAAATACAGTGGTCCAGCCATGACGTAGTGTGCCAAGCCTCACTTGTGTATGCATAACTATTTGTAGGCAACAATACTCTGCTTGACAATATCAGATTATTATCTTGACAGAACTGAACCATGTGATTAGCAAATAACGAATTCCTGTCTGAGATATCAGCATTCAAATCCCACACAAAGGAATTGATGGATGCAAGCCTATTTAAATATCCATCCTCATTCTGCTGACATTCATATGGTGTCTACACGTTTAGGATGAAGAATTCCCTGTCATTGTGAGTGAACTCTGTAGCAATGCACCAGTCAACACCAAGCCGAACCACATTTATCAATGAGTCGAGCTTAGTTGAGATAAATCACTGTAGGTCAGCTATTCAGATTCTGCCAATTTAAGACATTATGATACAGCTTCCTCGAACTCAAAGCTTTGCAAGGTATGTTCCACAGAAAAAGCTCTTCAGACCAGGAAGTATTTTGACCCATCACAACAGTGTTCATGAAAATATATGCCCCTCGGAAACATAGCTGAGGCAGGCGATCACATCCAAATTTCAGACTGCAACAGCAGCAGTATGCTAGCTGTGCATGGTTCATATCTGTAATGTTTCAAACCCAGTAGGACGGAATATACCTCCCTTATGTCCACAAAATTGGCGAAAGAAGATGCCAGTCACGTTACGTGTAATTTGACATAGGAATTTGTTTCCCAGTAGGAGTTATTTAAGTGATTGCACAGGGGAAGCAAATATGAGAGAATCCACATATGTCTGCTGCAGTGACGGCTTACTTCCGGTATGAGCTACAGAGAGCCTGAATCGTGGAAGCGCCCCCCGTCTAGCGCGAGAGACTTCTAAAATGCCAACGAGTGTTGCACAAAGAGAAACCATGACTACACCTCAGGAAAATTCCCCTTTACTGGTGCAAGTCCACATTTTGCCCCAAGCGCCTGTATGATCATATATGGTCATACAGACCATATGGCCATATAGAGTCCTATGTGACTGCATGTTCTTTGATGGTACATAACATTACTGATAGTCACAATGCATAAAAATCATCTACAGCCACAAACTGAAAGGGGACTAAAAGAAAAGACTGAGCTCAGAAGCTTTTTCTGCTGGAAAAAGTAGGTGTTAGTACTTGAATCAATGCTGCTGGTGCAACTTGAATGTGTGGCATTTCCGCCGAGCTGCGGGTCACCCCTTCCAAATTCTCCACCCGCAGGGTCATGTCAACCAGGCTCAGGATATCTACAGTTATGCCCTCTGGATCCACAAGGAAACTTGGGATGATGATCAAAACCCGGCTCTCATTTTCTGACCACGTTCCGGCTGTGTCCTGTCCCTGCTGCTTTGCTTCATATAACATCCAGAACATTAGACCCTTCCCGTCAGAACATTCTATACTACAGCTCCCGGTCCGGGTTCTAGTCATCTCTTGGTTAGAGTTCTGCAATACACTTCATGCTAGTCTCCCGTGCCATCCAACCACGGCAAAGTATCGAGGATGATGTTGCTCACTTGGTTTCCTATCTGTCCAGTTGTGCACACATCTCATCTCTCTTTGTATCCTAATGTCTCCTGGTTGCTGCCTACATATAGTTCAAAACCTTGCTGTTGTGTCAAATTTGAGTAACTGCACCATCTTACCTGCAGTTACATGTTCACATGTCATTTGTGCATATGCTCTTTGCAAGGTTGCAACCTCTGCAAGGTTTTGCTCTATGCTCACTTCAAAAAGCGACGAGCTCGAGGTCCACACTTTTCTCTCACCTGGGCCAAACTTCAGTTGGTGGAACAAACTTCAGACTCACTCACTTCATTCAAGAAAGGCCTAAAAGCTGTCTTTGTCCAGGCCTACCTTGATCCATATGTTATTGCTAAGCATGGCTATGAGTTTAAATACTTGGGGTCAACTGTCCAAAGTAACGGGGAGTGCAGAAGAGAGGTGAAGAAGAGAGCGCAGGCAGGGTGGAGTGGGTGGAGGAGAGTGTCAGGAGGGATTTGTGACAGAAGGGTACCAGCAAGAGTTAAAGGGAAGGTTTACAAGATGGTAGTGAGACCAGCTATGTTATATGGTTTGGAGACAGTGGCACTGAGGAAAAGACAGGAGGTGGAGCTGGAGGTGGGCCACTGACACGGACGACTGTGTCTGTAGGGACACCCGACCAAGCCAGAGGTAACACGGGGATTCGAACTAGCAATCCCCATGTTGCTAGGCAACGGGAATAGACCCCCACGCTACCTGGACGCCCGCTGGCTGTCTTTTATGTCACTTAGTATGCATGCATCTGCTAAATCAGAAAATATAGTATACATGTAAAAATAACCTTCCTGTTTAAGCCACAAGTTCGATCCTTTGCATCCTCACCTGGAAGAGCTCCATGTCCTCCCCATTAGGTCGCTGGAAGACACACAGATAGTTCCCACCATCCAACTCCGTCAGCTGCAGGATCCTCAGAGTGCCATTCTGAAACACTTTTACTGTTCTCTCTGGACTGGAGAGAAGGGGGGGGGCGGTGCAAGCAATAAATCTGTTCTAAAACCACATGTATTATATGTATATACACCATGTGATCATATGAGATTAAAAACTTGGCTTAAGGCGCTGTTTACCTATATCGATGTTCTATTATGGTCTTGGAGGGTAAGAGCCAGAGGGTCCCTCTTGCTGATTCGGTGTACTCAGGGCAGTGCAGGTAGACAGTTGAACCATACATTGCTGAGACGGTGTGCTGCTGAGAAGGCCTTGAGACGGCGTTGCGATTTGATGGAGGGACATGAAAAGGGGGAGGAGGAAGGTGGCGAGTAGAGGAGGGGAGATCCGTTTGGACCTCAAGTTGAAGAGTTCTTCTGGCAATACCCACAGCATTTGTGGCTGAACACTCGTACCTGTAGCAAGGTCAGTTGGAATATTTCTCAACCTATATTTTGAGCTTCCCATCCAACAATATTAAGAGCATGGTCTAAGATAATTAGCTCGTCTTACCCATGTGTAGCTGTATAGTTAATTCTTCTTTGAACAGTACACTTGGTACTTACTACTTACACTTAGTACAATAGTACACTTAAATATTTAAAATATATGAAAATATAATAATATTATCATAAGAATATTATCATAATATTTAAAATATATTAAATATTTTAATATACGTATTAAATATTGAATTAAATATTCACACAGCCACTATCAAATAGACAAATTTAATACAAAAAACATTAAAAAAAACGTTGTATAATAAAAACATACTCCTCTCTTACAACGGTATTGTTTAATCAGGTTTATGGCAAAAGAAAACCTAATTGTTAACCCTCTAAACTGGATCAGTTAACCTACGGATCTGCAGCGTAAAAATGAATGAACAGTAGACTGATAGAAAGCAAAACTTCCATACCTCCCAGCGTCAGCCGCTGTAACACTTCTTATATATAATGTCCCGTTTGGGAAGACAAATAGCCTGCGCCCTAGGAACTGTGAGGGCTTAACAGACACCCCTGCAGGGAGCGTCCACTTCAGCAAAGGTTCTGGTTCACCTTTTGGAGAACAGTGGACGTATACGTTCCTCCCTGGTTAAATTAGATTAGAATAGAATAGATTAGATTGGATTAGAATATATTAGATTAGATTAGATTAGAATAACTTTGATGGGTTGTGTTGACATTGTAAATTGAAGAGGGTTTTTTTGTTCACCCACCACATGCTCAGAAATACCTTTGTTTCAGGACGATGTTAAAAAGCATTTTATCCTGTATTTTGACTATTTTCTTCATTCTCGTTGTTTGTGTGACCTTTGTATGTTGAGAACCTACCTGGCTGAGTGGTGACAGTATCGGATGGACTCTCGTTGATGCTCGGAGGCAGAGCCGCCACGTGGAGATGGTAGGTCACTGTGTCAGCCCCAGCCGCGTTGCTTGCTATACATTTATAGTCCCCTTTGCTGGAGAAGTTGGCAGACCGAATTTGGAGGGTGCCATTCTGGAGAAGGGACATCTGAGAGAACAGAGTCCGGGTGGTCCCAGAATCACGAACAAATGTCCTGTCAGGAAGAATCCAGGAAATTTGGGCTGTGGGTTTCCCGGAAGCGAGGCAGTCGAGATGCACACTCCTCCCCAAGTAGGCTGCTACTTGCGTGGACTTGGGGGGTAGGATCCTTGGGGCCTCGGTCTGGACCGCCAAGGTTATTACCATGCGATCTGATCCAACCCTGTTTTTTGCTGTGCAGAGGTACTGCCCTCGGTCCTGGAGCTGAACATTCTTAATAACAAAAGTTCCGTTCTTCAAGACTTCAAATCGGACGCCGTGCTTGGAGTTGGCAGGGATGGTCGCGCCTGAGAAAGGTGCAGCAAGAGTAAAGGAGGGGAGATGGACATCTTACTGATGATCACTCTTGTTCTGGATTCTGTCCCCCCCCCCTTTCCTCCCCAATTGTATCCGGTCAATTACCCCACTCTTCCCAGCCATACCAGTTGCTGCTCCACCCCCACTGCTGATCCGGGGGAGGGCTGCAGACTACCACATGCCTCCTCCCATACATGTGGAGTCACCAGCCGCCTCTTTTCACCTGACAGTGCGGAGTTTCACCAGGGGGACGTAGCACGTGGGAGGATCACGCTATTACCCCCAGTTTCCCCTCCCCCCCCCGAACAGGCCCCCCCGACCGACCAGAGGAGGCGCTAGTGCAGCGACCAGGACACACAACCACATCCGGCTTCCCACCCGGACGCCCTGTATTCTCTGTTTTTATGTAAATGCGGTATACTGTATGCAAACATAATATTGCTGATTCTCTTCATCCATCCCACCCGGTAGGGCCTCTAACCGCTATCCTCTGCATGCGGGGAAAGACATGGATGAGCATATTTGTACAAATAAAATCTTAATGGAGTAATAAGTTGTGGTTAACAGTACGGGCTCATCTTCACCCTGCAAACCTCCCAACCCATCCTCAGTATATGCACTAACTCAAATCTCAGGGAGAGCGTGTGTCACGTAAAGGTAGAACCTCTCAAAGCATATTCTGACTTCGGGTGGAAACCACCAGGCGGCGCGTCCCTACCAAAGTGCCGTCCCCCCGGGGTCACGACCTCTCTCAGTGCACCTTTCCTGACTCTGGCTCGAGCCAGAGATCGTGTTTGACCAATACAGAGAGAAACTATCAAGTCGTCTCTTAAAATCCGGCAAGCCAGCATCTCTTGCGAACTCAGCCATCCATCATCCAAGCCGCTCATCCGAGTTCGGGTCGCGGGATGCTGGAGCCTATCCCAACGGTCATTGGCTGGCAGGCGGGGAGACACCCTGCACAGGCCGCCAGGCCATCACACAGGGCCCACACACACAACATTCACACCCAGGGACAATGTAGTACGGCTGATCCACCTGACCTACAGGTCTTTGGACTGTGGGAGGAAACCCACGCAGACACAGGGCCAACATGCAAACTCCACACAGAGGACGACCCGGGACCACCCCCAAGGTTGGACAACCCCGGGGCTCGAACCCGGGCCTTCTTGCTGTGAGGCGCCCACGCTAACCACTGCACCACCGTGCCGCCTGTTGAGGAGACCATTTTGGGCTGAATTCAGTGTCATAGTGCTGTGCAGGTTCCCAAAGTGGTTTTCCATACTTCACCATTTTGAACAGCCGGTTCTTGCTTGTGTGGATCGCTGAGCGAGTGTCACTTTTTCCAGAAATGATTTGAGTCAACGGACTCTTCAGCTGCTGCTGTGCATGCTGTCCCCTTTCAGTTGTGAGTGTCCTTCTGTGTAGTTTCAGTGTTTCCCAATGTTGATGTATTGGGAAATATATCAATATTGACCTTCCCCTTCAACGCAGCCGCGGAGTGTCCTGCAACATCCGTGTTGTTGATCTGACAAAGTTCTGCGTGTTTTCCTCAGATGCCTGCCGTCTGCGTCATACCGCTTCTCACTGGCTGACTGCTGTGACCTGAGATGCTGAAGCTTTGCAGACTGCACGGATCTGCCGCGTTGGCAGACATGTGCTTGATCTCTTGTACAGCCCGAGTCAGACCGTCACTGGTGTGGGGACGTGATGTGGAAATGGTCTAATTAAGACGGAACTGTTTGCTGTATGATTGATCTCTGGTCATCATCCCTGCTATTGCTGGTCCAGCTATAAGGTAGTTTTGTGTAGTTCAGTGTACTGGGTCCTGCTGCATGAGGCTCTCTTACTATCTTTCTAACGGATACACTACTTTTACTATGATCACATAAGGGGGGTGTCTGGGGGCTGACTGTGAATGCTCTCTCATTCTCTCTCTCGCTCTCTCATTCTCTCTCTCTCGCTCTCTCATTCTCTCTCTCGCTCTCTCATTCTCTCTATCGCTCTCTCATTCTCCCTCTCCCTCTCGCTCTCTCATTCTCTCTCTCTCGCTCTCTCATTCTCTCTCTCGCTCTCTCATTCTCTCTCTCGCTCTCTCATTCTCTCTCTCATTCTCCCTCTTGCTCTCTCATTCTCTCTCTCGCTCTCTCATTCTCCCTCTCTCGCTCTCTCATTCTCTCTCTCTCTCTCTCATTCTCTCTCTCGCTCTCTCATTCTCCCTCTCGCTCTCTCATTCTCTCTCTCTCGCGCTCTCATTCTCTCGCTTGCTCTCTCATTCTCCCTCTCACTCTCTCATTCTCTCTCTCGCTCTCTCATTCTCTCTCTTGCTCTCTCATTCTCCCTCTTGCTCTCTCATTCTCTTTCTTGCTCTCTCATTCTCTCTCTCTCACTCTCTCATTCTCTCTCTCTCGCTCTCTCATTCTCTCTCTCGCTCTCTCATTCTCTCTTGTGCTCTCTCGTTTTCTCTCTCGCTCTCTCATTCTCTCTCTCGCTCTCTCATTCTCCCTCTCGCTCTCTCATTCTCTCTCTCTCGCTCTCTCATTCTCTCTCTCTCTCATTCTCCCTCTCGCTCTCTCATTCTCTCTCTCGCTCTCTCATTCTCCCTCTCGCTCTCTCATTCTCTCTCTCTCGCTCTCTCATTCTCTCTCTCGCTCTCTCATTCTCTCTCTCTCGCTCTCTCATTCTCTCTCTCGCTCTCTCATTCTCTCTCTCGCTCTCTCATTATCTCTCTCTCGCTCTCTCATTCTCTCTCTCGCTCTCTCATTCTCTCTATCGCTCTCTCATTCTCCCTCTCCCTCTCGCTCTCTCATTCTCTCTCTCTCGCTCTCTCATTCTCTCTCTCGCTCTCTCATTCTCTCTCTCGCTCTCTCTCTCGCTCTCTCATTCTCCCTCTTGCACTCTCATTCTCTCTCTCGCTCTCTCATTCTCTCTCTCGCTCTCTCATTCTCCCTCTCGCTCTCTCATTCTCTCTCTCTCGCTCTCTCATTCTCTCTCTCGCTCTCTCATTCTCTCTCTCTCGCTCTCTCATTCTCTCTCTCGCTCTCTCATTCTCTCTCTCGCTCTCTCATTATCTCTCTCTGGCTCTCTCATTCTCTCTCTCGCTCTCTCATTCTCTCTATCGCTCTCTCATTCTCCCTCTCCCTCTCGCTCTCTCATTCTCCCTCTCTCGCTCTCTCATTCTCTCTCTCTCTCTCTCTCATTCTCTCTCTCGCTCTCTCATTCTCCCTCTTGCTCTCTCATTCTCTCTCTCTCGCGCTCTCATTCTCTCGCTTGCTCTCTCATTCTCCCTCTCACTCTCTCATTCTCTCTCTCGCTCTCTCATTCTCTCTCTCGCTCTCTCATTCTCCCTCTCGCTCTCTCATTCTCTTTCTTGCTCTCTCATTCTCTCTCTCTCACTCTCTCATTCTCTCTCTCTCGCTCTCTCATTCTCTCTCTCGCTCTCTCATTCTCTCTCTCGCTCTCTCATTCTCTCTTTTGCTCTCTCATTCTCTCTCTCGCTCTCTCATTCTCTCTCTCGCT